>NC_081193.1:83832513-83880013 GCF_902713425.1 Acipenser ruthenus | reverse complement strand
TCAACATAATATTGTAAATAATAAAACAAATGAAAATGGCATGGACAAAAATGATGGGACCTCTAACCTAATATTTTGTTGCACAACATTTAGAGGCAATCACTGCAATCAAGCATTTTCTGTAGCTCTCAATGAGACTTCTGCACCTGTTAACAGGTAGTTTGGCCCACTCTTCCTGAGCAAACTGCTCCAGCTGTCTCAGGTTTGATGGGTGCCTTCTCCAGACTGCAAGTTTCAGCTCTTTCCATAGATGTTCGATAGGATTCAGATCAGGACTCATAGAAGGCCACTTCAGAATAGTCCAATGTTTTGTTCTTATCCATTCTTGGGTGCTTTCAGCTGTGTGTTTTGAGTCATTATCCTGTTGGAGGACCCATGACCTGCAACTGAGACAGAGCTTTCTGACACTGGGCAGTACGTTTCGCTCCAGAATGCCTTGATAGTCTTGAGATTTCATTGTGCCCTGCACAGATTCAAGGCACCCTGTGCCAGGCGCAGCCCCAAAACATAACCGAGCCTCCTCCATGTATCACTGTAGGTATGGTGTCCTTTTCTTTGAAAGCTTCATTTTTTCGTCTGTGAACATAGAGCTGATGTGACTTGCCAAAAAGCTCCAGTTTTGACTCATCTGTCCAAAGGACATCCTCCCAGAAGGATTGTTGCTTGTCAATATGCATTTTAGCAAATTCCAGTCCGGCTTTTTTATGTTTTTCTTTCAAAAATGGAGTCCTCCTGGGTCTTCTTCCATGGAGCCCACTTTCGCTCAAAAAGCGACGGATGGTGCGATCAGAAACTGACGTACCTTCACCTTGGAGTTCAGCTTATATCTCTTTGGCAGTTATCCTTGGTTCTTTTTCTACCATTCGCACTATCCTTCTGTTCAATCTGGGGTCGATTTTCCTCTTGCGGACGCGCCCAGGGAGGTTGGCTACAGTTCCATGGACCTTAAACTTCTTAATAATATTTGCAACTGTTGTCACAGGAACATCAAGCTGCTTGGAGATGGTCTTGTAGCCTTTACCTTTACCATGCTTGTCTATTATTTTCTTTCTCTCCTCAGACAACTCTCTCCTTTGCTTTCTCTGGTCCATGTTCAGTGTGGTGCACACAATGATACCAAACAGCACAGTGACTACTTTTCTCCATCTAAATTGGCTGAATGACTGATTACAAGATTGGAGACATGTGTGATACTAATTAAAGAAACTAATTAGTTTGAAATATCACTATAATCCAATTATTTATTATCTTTTCTAAGGGGTACCAACAAATGTGTCCAGGCCATTTTAGAATATCTTTGTAGAATAAGCAATAATTCATCTCTTTTCACAGCTTCTTTGCTTTATTCTATGACATACCAAAGGCATGCAAGTATACATGATAAAATAGCTTTTAATTTAATCACTTTTCAGGAGGAATGAAGCATTATTTCAATGAGCTGTAAGGGTACCAACAAATTTGAGCATGTCTGTATGTCCTAGCCTACTGGAAAACTAACAACAAATAAAGGCTACAATAACCAGCAAGTGTGTGTGAGTGTGTGCGACAAGTAACAACTGTTAATCACATCCGACCCCTGTGTTCCAAAAGAACAGGCATGTCACTCTCTATAGTGTGTGAAGGCAGCGGTCATTACAGTATTTTTTGGCAGTTAATAATGTTTTTTTTTTTTTTTTTGTTACACTTATCAGTAAACGACAGTAATACACACTCAAATTCAGTCCATTCAAGATTGATAATGACCTTCTTGTTTGACAAAAAGGTCATTAACTGACAAAGTGGTCATTCGCTGCCAACAAAGGGCTGATATCTCAGGAATTACCACTTAAATAACTTTAGCTTTTAGTCTTCTAAATCAAATGCTACTTGACGTTTACTGCAGGCAGGCAAGCCTCACCAACCAAGCTGAGAATAAAGATCAGAAAGCTATAGAGTAATATAAATCACCAAAGAAAAAGTAACCTATCTTACTTAAACGGAGCCGCTAAGCAAGCCTCTTTTTTAAGATGTAAGGTACACAGCAATCTCTTATTTTTGGACCAGGGTTAGAGAAAAACGTAGAGGGAATAAAAAAAAAAATAACAAACATACAACAAAACAGAATGTTTATTTAAAAGTCATCTTAACCAAATAATAATAATAATAATAATAATAATAATAATAATAATAATAATAATAATAATTATTATAATTATTATTATTATTATTATTATTATTATTATTATTATTATTATTATTATTAATAATGCTGTTTACTTATTTGTTAGTATAAACAGAAGCAAAGTATCAATTGTGACAAAACGCTATGTGTTAAAAATGACATGTAAAAAAACACATACTGGAATACATAAACATGATTAGTGGAAATCAATCCTAAATCAGATATGGCCACCAACAGGCAATTTTTCTTGACTGACAGCAGTGATTAAAATTGACTGTAAGATGCAACAGAACAGAACAAAAAACAAAACGCACTAGTCAAAATATCCTCATTTTTTCTCCTATTACAAAATGTTTGTTCTCTATGACGAGGAAACCAAGATGTCCTATAACCAGTGTCATGTATGAAAATGTACTTTAAAACACTCATGTATAAAGCTGCCCTTCATGAGGCTTCACAAACTGTTCTTCACATGCGACTCCTGTTAACAAAATCTCCTGTATTATCACAGGAGATAATACATTATCTCCTGTATTATCATTTCACAACAATGAAATACTGTGGCAATGACAATGCCATGTGGGTTACTGAGGGTTTGGTCCGTGTGTCTCTGTACACAGTATATGAAGGTGTGTATTAGGAATGGAGTCTAGAGCCATTCGAAATGAAAACGACTGTACCCCAATAGCTGTGGCAGCACTATAATACCTAGGGATGGGAATTTTAAACGTTTAAACGTATAAACTCTAAAGAAGTGGCAAAACGTTTAATAATATGCTAGACGTATAACCGGTCACGTGACAAATGTCACCAAACGCACATTTTTTTATGCATTAATTGTAGTAATTTATCATCAGTAGTCCGTCGTGTGTGAAACTGCTCTAGTGCCATAGAAAAGCGGATATTACATAAAAAGAAAGGGGTTTGGCAATTGCCTCTGCAAGTAGCTTTTCTAATTGGTGCAACAGAAAGATTGACACTGGGGCGGGTTTTATTCTTGGTCGATCTAGCGCTTCATTGGTGCACTGTGTGTGTTTATTATGCCTGTAGTAGGTGTGGTATGGTATCAATTCCACGGCGGGGTTAAATAACGTTAATGACAAGCGTTTCTTTCTGAGTTTGTTCTACATTTAAAATGGCATCTCTAAACAAAGGAAGCCACGTTTGGAAATATTTTGAGGAACCGAATGAGAAAACCGTGGTATGTAAATAATTATGCCAAGCAAAATTTACATACCACAAAAACACAAGTTCAATGCTTCGCAGTTTGAAATGAAAACATTCAGAATTATTGTGGATGGAGCTACTGATGGCAATAAAAGAGCAAACATCCATAACAACATTTGCTATAGATTTGGCCGAACATTGGGCGTGATCACGTTATCCCTTATGAGGACAGTGCGTGTGACTCGTGAATGCAGCAGTTTTTAAATCGACGTAAGATTATCCCAATACTGTGCCGACCCATAAAACAATAACAGCGAGGCTGGAAAAACTTAAAGAAAATCGTGCTGCAGCTGTTCATACAAAACTTTCAAGGGAGAAAAAGTTGCAATTACCACAGACTCATGGACCCCATTCCCCAATCTTCCCATAGGTGGAAGGCTTTTTCACTTGAAATTGTTGTTTATTTGTATGTTGGAACTACTGCACTAAAAAGTAAAGGACCACTGACACACAGTTCAAACAGGTAGGCCAGGCATCTCTTTTTACAATTTAATGTAAAGTTGATACGTGAATTTGAATACTTTACGTTATTTAGTAATACTTGACCAGATACAATTAACAGCACAAGGCAAACATTATATTAATTACTTCATATATTACTTGATTGTGTGTTAATTTGGCTCTTTAAAATTCCAAAATATTGTGCTATTTTATCCCTGGTAATTACGTTTTCCAGAAGTTAAAGTATTTCCAACTTGTTTTCAATTGTAAGCACAACTCGCTTTTGCGCTGTGCAGTGGGTGATATTCGTCTCTTTTTAAATTTTAAATAGGTTAATAGGTTCCTGTTTTGTTGTTGTTAAATGAACCTTTAAGAAACACACTATTCTAAAAACATTATACTATCCGAAAATGTGTTCAATATGTATATGGTATCAAGTTATATCTTCACTAGCAACTTTACAACAATAAATATAAACATTTCAATATATACTTTGATGTGTAGGTGTTTTTTTTTTTTTTTAAACTTTGTAGTTAAATCTTTGCGATGTTAAAACGTTATTTTCTTATTTAGGGTTTACTTGCTTAGAAAATACTAACCAGGTCTGTGAGTATCAGAATGTAACACATGTGTGTGAGTGTATGTAGATATGGATTAAACACTGACATTGCAAAGAGTTTAAATGTTCATAAAAATGTACCAAAAGCACATCCCTAATAGTACCATCATTAAATGTCTCTACAGAATACTAATGGCTACAGTAGTTCAAAACAAGTATAGATGAAAAGTCCTGTACAAAACGCAATTTGTGTCTGTTTAAGTCTGTGTCAGTGGGAGTAATAAGATGGTGGGGACTGAGAAGATCCATTTAACACAAACTCAAGGTTGTCCGTTGATCTATAATGAGCCGGGTCTGTGCACCATCAGTGACAAATGACAGCTCTGTTGTGTTGTATAGATTAATGGATACATGTGGCATGTCTTAGACACGTTGTAGACACAAGGGCTTGGCGATGGGGGAAATCGGTTCACTAATATTTTCCATTAAACTGGAGAAACGAGGATTGTCCTGAGGCATAACCTCTGATGGCTCGTTCGACCAGCTGCTGCACTAACACCCCACCAAGGAACAAATTGCTTTTCTTGCAGGGCATTGGGACACTCTGTCATTAATAGATATGGATCTCAGCAAGCCAAGCCAAGTGAGAAGGCAATTTAATAGGAGCAACACTGTCATCTCAATTTAGGTCAATAACAAAAATTGCCCCCAGGGCATTTCAGTTTTAACAGCCGCCACAACCGCACAATGTTAGACATTATTTGCTATATTAACATTTTTTTTTGGGGGGGGGGGGAACGGGTAAATGGCTATGTCACAGAAGAATATAAATCTAGATTTGATGAAAGGCTCCACATTTTTTTCATGCGAGGAAACTACACAACAAATACATTCCTTCTCCATAGACTTCCCCTGACATTGTTATGAGAACAAATGGGCTGTTGAAACACTAGATGGCAAACTATTACTGTCTCAACACAGAAACAGACATAGTATTAGTATTCTAAGCCTTCAAAGGAATATTAATGCTTTCTAACTGAAGTCCCTTTCTCTTTTGGGATTAGGAGGCTAATTTACATTTTTAGCTCACACGGTGCCTTTGAAGCACAACAGTGAAATTTACATTATCAAAGCTTGTAATTTGAAGGCTCATTTGAGCATGCAAGACTGCCATCCTTAACAAGGCTGGGTCACTCAAAATCTGTTACGGAAATGGCTTTGTTTTGGAAGTCTGGGATATGTGTCAGTACTGATGAAATGCAATGATATGCAGATGAGAAAGGACATATTGTATAAATTATAGTATTACTGTACATAGTGTTATATCAAACACTATGACCTGTGCTTTATTTACCTTTTACTTCAGATATTAGTGGTTCACTGATTGTTTTTCTAAAAAAAAAAAAAATTAAAATCTCTAATCCCACAATTCCAATGTTGCTTTATACTGTAATTTTTTTATCCTAAAAAATACTTCTAGAGGATAAGAGGTGGTTTCCACTGCATAATAAGGTTTCTTATAATGTCTTAGTTACGTGTATGTAAATACTAGTGTGAGAGACGTGTAACTTTTCTACAGTATTACAGGTTTCTTTAACAAATGTTTCTTGAATGGTACCCTTCATTTAATTTACCAAAACAAATGTATTTGACTACGCTATGATTACACTGTAGTAACGCTGTATTTACAATGCAACAAAATGAAAATGCTAGGCACCCGCTAACATCTTGAGTAATTACAATGTATTTACACGCAGGGTTTACTGTTTACAATGTGATCAAGGTATAACCACATTTGTTCTATGTGGTCAGATCCACTAGAGTGGAGGCATGTTGTTATGTGTGGCCGCTTGATGTGTGTGCAGTGTGAGGCAGCTAGATCATGCTAAGTTGGAAGGCAGCTGACTGTGGCAGTCTTGTCAAGCATTACTGGGGCCTGGAAATTCAACTCTAAGAATAAAAACACGAGGCCAGAGTTTCAAAGTGTTTACTTCAGTCGCTGGTGTTTTTAAAGGAGAAATCACAACCTAATACTACAAAAATAGGAAACAAACAACTTGAGAGTGAATGGTCTGAAAACACGACCCAAGGCCTACTGGCACAGCTCAGACCACCCCATTGCAGGGGACCTAACTGAGAAACCCATAGCCTATGCAGCAGTGTACTGCATATTAAGACAACTCAAAGTGTGCTGTCTCTATACCGAAGTCACAGGCCCTCATTAGATCACAGGTCAATGAAAAGCCAACAACACCTTTAGCACACAATGTTTAAATAAACCAAATAATAAGTCAGTACCGCATATAGTTTCTGATGCCATGACACCTGTGACATGTGTAAAATTAAAGACAGCAAGGGGTTTCTCGTACACAACACACACAACCAAACCTGACTAGAGAATCGTATAATACAGGTGTACCAAGTATGCAGTTAATATCTGATGGCTGTAAGTCTTCATCACATAACCACATTATGGCAGCCATAACACAAAAAATATTTCTGTTTCTCTAAACCCAGGTTAAAATAATGTATACTATACATTGCATATTGCAACAATATGACCTGTCTGCGAGGAGCTTTATGTACAAACAATAAAGTATATGAGATTTTACAGGTATGGAAATAAGACTCCTATTGCAAAGTAGTTTCACCCATTCCAGGTTTTAATATGTGCTTGATTAGCCCCTGTATATAGATAACAAGCACAGGTGTGTCTTATTAAACTCATAGTAAAACAAGGAATAGATCACACTGCTATGCAAAGAGAGTCTTATTTCCATCCCTGCTTTAACATTTAATGACAGGCTTGTGAACTACAGCGTTAATTGTTGACAGTCAATCTGTGCTGAATCTGGTGAGAAAATAAAAATGAGGACATAAAGCAGCCAAAAATTGGGTCCAGTAATTGTAACAACCATTACAATCTCAACACAGTACATCAATTAATCAATAAATATTTATTTTATATAGCGCCTTTCATAGTGGACCACCATCACAAAGTGCTTAAGTACATCAGTAGTAAGAGTTATTATTGCTTAACACTTAAAGGTGGGAAGGTTAAGTGGGGATATGTTTAATTGCCCATTGGCCACACTCATTGACTGCGAGTGACTGGGCTAACCCACTTACACAAATGCTGACCAGTCAGATAACATTGCTCAGTGGTCTCATGCTACACACCCTCTGGCAGTGAGTCGTCAGAATGGAGGAAAATCCATTTAAAACGCTCAAGATTGTTATTTTAGTCAAACTGCTGTTTGACATGGAAGCCCTGAATGGAAGCATACAGTGCAGCTCGGTAAAGGCTATTTGTATTCACTGTAAAGCAGCTAGCCAGTGCAGGCCACCCCTGATTAAATGTTACTTGTTTCATTGTCAGATCCATGGATTCCATCCACCACGTACTGCCGGTGATTTATTTCCAATGGTACTTCTGTCAGCGGTTTGTACCACAGACATGCCAGTGGTTATCAAATCAACACAAATCAAAGTAAAGTACACTAAATTGACACTCTCTAGGTTTGTATCCATGGACTGGCTCAGTGACAGTCAGCAGAGTGGACTGAGCATTGATGCCCATGGTTGAAGATCATGGTCTGTAGATGTTAATACGACCCTGAACACTTTCTCAAGAATAAAGACTTGACAGCACAAATTCAGGGGTGCTTGTTTCTGTGGCTTCAGTACAACATTGACACACTGAAATCCTTTAAATGTTATCTTATTGGACATGAAATCCGTTTGCTTTTGTGCTGGGCTTTGAACACAGCTCCATAACTGAGTGCAACATTATAGTTACAATGCTTTAGCTCTCTGTACTCCAAATTTAAAGCAAACTCTCCAGTGTTCTTCAAAGAGTGGAGCCTTCACAACAGATTTAATATGAGATCAATGCATTCACGGCTTTACTTTCACAGGACTCAAAACTGATAGGAATAACTCATCCTAAATTATATTAAAGCTTAGTGTATACACTTATGTAATGATAATGAACACGTTTATGTTGTTTAAGTACAAACATGCTGGGACAACATAGTAATTATTCACTATCAACTATAAGTGAACATGTACCTCATTTTTAATTGCATATCCAATTACATTACTACCTAATGCAGTAACTGTATAATAATTAATGCTTAATTACCTTTTTCTTAATGGAAATGAAAGTGATTTAAGAGCCTCTAAAAGTGTTGTGATTGCAGTAGCTAGAATATTAGACTCTGGACAAACAAGGAAGAAGATTACAGCTTCAATCCCATGAAGGGACAACTTGAGTATACCACATTTACATCAACCCGGTGTCACGGGAACTGGTAGACCGTGAAATTTAAAAAATACCACAGATTACATAAAAAGCATCAGCGTCATGAAAAAGTAAATCACCATTATCTAAGGAGGCTTGGTGGTCCAGTGGTTAAAGAAAGGGTCTTGTTACCAGGAGGTTCCAGGTTCAATTCCAGTCAATGAATCACTGTGTGTGACGCTGAGCAAGTCACTTAACCTCCTTGTGCTTCGTCCTTCGGATGACACGTAAACCCCCAGATAAAAAGAGGTCCTATTGTAGTGACTCTGGTGCAGTTGTGATGCATAATTCATACCCTATTCTCTGCAAGTTGTTTTGGATAAAAGCGTCTGCTAAATTACTTTATAATAACAATAATAATAATAATAATAATAATAATAATAATAATAATAATAATAATAATAATAATAATGTACATCCACAGTATGTACATGTTTGGCATACCATACTGACGGACAGATGCCTCCACAATATAGAGAGACAGACAGACTGCTTACCCCACATCCAAGCCCACGTCTTTGTTCACACTCTAATCTCCTCTGTCCATCTTCAGGGAGCAGTCCAGCTCCACAGCCAGGCGTAGGGCACAGGACTCCTCCCATCTGAAGCACACACTCTTCAGCCCCGTAGCGCTGGTAGCGATTGTACTACATGACAGACAAGAAAAAGAGCCCATAGATTACTGACAAGGCTTAAATGTCCTTCAGTTTGCAATGAAAATGTCTGTTTTCAAACTTTCAAGTTGTCGTTCAAGTCTGCTGTGGGGGTTCTATTTAAATGATCTGAATCATCGTTGAATCTCAATAACGCACCCATCATGAAACTTATAAACATGCTATAATTACAGCTTCAGATTTTCGGTTTTAACCACCCGCCCACCCACCAGACACAGGCTAATTTGGTCTGTGGCAGGTACATTTGATACTTGCATGCTACAGTGGCGGGTATGTTTTTGTACACTTTAAATCAAGCCATCTGGTGTAAACATAACATACTGAGCATCAAAAGAAACGTATCACTATTATAACACATTTATTAAAAAAAATAAATAAGGTATAAATGATGGACATTGATGAAATGTTTTTGGTTTCTTTTTAATCACACAATCAGTCATCCATGACATGCTTGAGTGACTATGACTGAAGCATATGCACTTAATCACCTAATTAGTGAAACAGTTGATTGGACACTGGATATGGAATGATTTCAGCTGCTGAATTGCAAGCTTGAATAAAAGCAATAAAGAAAATCACAGAAAAAAAAACAATATGCTACGTCTGTCAAGAGAGCAGCACGTTCGTGTAATCGGCATGTTGGAGGCTGGCCTAGGGCAGCGTACTGTGGCTCGTCGTCTTGGGTGCTCACAGCCAGTGATTTCAAACCTGGCGAGACGGTATAACTAGATGCACTCTGTCAATGACAGGTCACAAACTGGGAGACCAAGAGTCACAACACCTGCCCAAGATCGACAGATCATTTTGCAGCATCTTCGTGATGTCAATTGTTAAATCAGCACAATAGTCACTGCACCTGCTCTAAAACAGTCTCATTTTTCGATCACATCTAGTTTTTGAATTTTATTCAAATATAAGTGACAGGTTACTTTTGATGCTCAAATAAGTTTCTTTTGATACTCAGTATACATAATGTGGAGACATTTTGAAGGTGTCAAACAACCACTCAAAAGAAAACAGACGGATGAAGAACAACTGTCTAAATCTGGCGAAAAAAAAGTGGTCCACAAGTTCAACGAAAATAGGAGAATTAATGACAGCAGACAAACTAGGGAATGACTCGTTTTCGACAATACCAACCAGAACATGTATTGCTCAGAATGCCGGCTGTATTCACAAGACAAAAACAAAAAAAATCTAATTTGTGGTAGGAACAACTAACATTGGGGATTTCTGCAGCAAAGGCAGCCCCCACAGCATCTACAAAAGCAGGGAAGGCTTTAGCGTCACCCAATGCAGCTTTGGAAAGCTGCAAATAATGTTTAGGACTGTCCATGCAATTAGATAGAATGAGAGGCCTTTCTCAGATTTTGTCTGCATGTGTAAGTATTGCATTTTTATAAATTTGTGCTGTGAACAATGCTGTTGTATAAAGAGTTTTTAGTTCATAATTTGTCATATATTAAATTAATTAATTCACACTTATACTCTGTATATCAACATTAAGTTTGCCCAGCTTAAAAAAAACAAATGTCCCTTCTACAAAAATGAAATATGGAATTGTATTCTGTGTTGGAAGGGGGATTTGGAATTGACATCCTGGAATTGACATCATGTTGTCTCGCTATTTGCATGCGAGAGAGCCAAATGTTCCTATGGCTGCTAGGTAAAAGTACGATTGTCGTGCTTACCATTACTAGGAGGATACAGTGTGTTGCAACTGAAGTTGATGTAGAGTTTTATGACGATGTTCTGAGTTAGAGAACTGAATAAACACGTTGAATGTTCAGAGCCTGAACTGTCTGTTTGTGTCCCTTATTCAAACGCAACACATCCTATTATTGTCTTTGAATTGTAGCCGGTGAAGTTTTCATTTTAATATAGCGTCTGTTGTTTTAAACACAATGTATATTACAAAGTGCCCCAGGTGCAACACATAATAATAATAATAATAATAATAATAATAATAATAATAATAATAATAATAATTACTGTGCTAGGTCAGCCAGGGTGTCCTCGGCTCACCGTGCACCAGCGACCCCTGTGGTCTGGCCGGGCGCCTGCGGGCTTGCCTGTAAGCTGCCCAGAGCTGCGCTGTTCTCTGACGCTGTTGCTCTGACGCTGTTGCTCTGAGGTGGTTGCATGGTAAGCCTGCAGTGTGTAAAGAAGCGGACGGCTGACGCCACAAGCTTCGGAGGACAGCGTGTGTTCGTCTTCGCCCCTCCCGAGTCAGCGCAGGGGTGGTAGCGGTGAGCTGAGCCTCAGATTTTGGTGATTAAGAAATTGATAGCCTTGTGGAGCACTTCAAGCCTATCTTGGGTTCTTCTGGAGTCAACATCAATGAGATACAAGATAAATGGACAGTTCTGAAGTCTAGGATACACCAGCATCAGTGTTCCTCTCTCCTTGACTTGATTGACCTCGGTCTGTGCCTGCCAGCCTCCACCACCGAGTGAGAATGAGGCTTCAACATAATGAAGCTGGTAAAGAGTGACTGGAGATCAAATCTGAAACGTGATACTGTTTCAGACTTGCAGATGGTTCAGCTGATGTCACCTCACAGAAAAGAGTTTGAACCCAACCCTGCAGCTGAGCTGTGGCATGCTGATAGCATCAGAGCCAGAAGACCAGAATGTATGGACAGAAGAGAGTGCTGTGACAAAACAGAAAAAGAACAAGCAGAGATTGTCTTTCTTGGAAGTGAAATTATCTGAACTGTCAAGCTAACAGTCAAGAAGAACCTTAGAAATTAGTCTCACGTTGAAACATGGTTTAATTTTTTTTCCTAACTCTATGACCTGATCAGTGGTCATAATTAATGGAACATTTCCTTTTTACCTCAAAGGCTGTGAATCCTACAACAAATTCAGCCTAGTTACATAGTTCTCAATATATAAGTAGTTTGTACAATTAATGTTCCAATACATTTTGTTACTTGTTTTTGCATTTTCTTTTGTCGTCATCGCCCCCTGGAAAGATGATGGCCGGTAAAATGTCTGTGTGGCCGGTGGATTTTTCCATCCATTAGCCATGGTGGCTAGTGCATGGAAAAGTGAATTTCAAGCCCTGAGTGCATATCCAATAAACACTGGAAAAACACTGGAAATGGTTACTCAATTCACGTTGACTTGACCCCTTTTCCCATTAAATAAATAAATAAAATAACCTACCAAAAAAAAAACAACCTTCCCACCCAGTGCAGTTGGGCAATGCCCCTCCTTCCTGACTTCTCGCATTCATTTGTTCTGAATACTTTAAACCCCCCTACTACTGAGTGGCAGCACATTCCTACATTTCTGTTGGAGGATAGTACACACTTGCGAGGATTTAAAAGAAGATTACAATTAGAAATGAAGGATTGATTTTGCTCACAAGATTTAAAGCTATAGTACAGTTCGATAAGGGGTATTTACACACTCGTGGAATTTAAAACAGAATTACAAATTGTGGCGTAATGTAAACAAAATGCCTAAAAACACACAAAAAACCCCATATGAATATGCCAGTGACCATAAGGGTTTTCGTTGTGGAAGACAGCAAAGGAAATATGGTACAATTAAAGCGTGCAAGTATTGTCAAGTTACTATACAGTACATATTGGGACAGAAAAACCAATGTCCAAGAATTTTGGAAAGTAATCGAAAACAATAATTTCATACAGTATATAAAAAGCGAAAGCCCCGAAAAAAAAAAAAAAAAAAGATTTACATCAAACTCAAAAATAGCTAAAAATATTTGCTGAAATTAATATGGGGGTCAATGAATCAATCACCTCAAGGGTAATTCAGATTTGCCACTGTTGGGATAACCAAATATAGAGACTAAGCATTGCTGTTATAGGCTAAGGTGGTATTAAATGTGCATAATGTTAGTAGAGTCTTGTAATACCAAAAGGCAACCAAACTTATTTGAAAATTACAGAGCATACTTTCAAATTAATATCAATTTGCGTTGCACATGTGTTTAATTGAGCAGTGTTTTCATGACTCTATTTTAGTTGCAGAGTACTATAAATAGTTTCCGGATCTGGTAGAATTTTGCATCTAGTCACTTAATTAACATTGCTTTCCATAATGAGTTTTAATCACCATCATTCATAAACACTGTTATCTTAAATGAGAAATGCCCTTGAAGTTTCTGAAAGCTGATAGAGTACAGAAAAAAAAACCCAACAACTTTACATTTATATGGATTTAATATATTTTTGTATGTGTCTTGTTCCATTTTGTATTGCAGTGTCTGCTGTGTCTGACACTGTGTAGAGAATATGAGGGGGTGCTATACATTTTTAGTTTGTTTTTTTTAAATTGGTTAACACATTTACATTTCAAAGGGTTTCGATTTTCTTCAAGTTTTTTTTAATGAGTTCTATTTTCTTTTGTGTAATAAAAATACACTCACTGCATAGGTGCTATTTTGAATGCCCTTGTCTTGTAAGTGGATTAAAACGGTTTTATATAATCCATTTCTTACCAGTTTAATATCTCATATGTGTATTCTGTGTGGTTCTCAACTGTTGTTTCTGCTTAATCTGCTATGCTTACTATCTAGAGAAAAAAGTATGCTTCTGAAATAATTCAGAAACAACAGCAGAATAGCATACAGAACACACACAATAAGATATTGAAAGGGTAACGAGTATTAGGAACATTCAGATCAAACAGAATATTCCTTTAACTGTAGGCAACAGAACTGGAGCTTCATGTGTCAAAGTATCAGACCTATATGAGCAGCATTAGCCCAAGAAATCACTTTTTTAGCTCCTTTTGCAATATCAGGATCTGTTTTTTTCAATAAAGTGGAAATTATCAAGATGCAGTTATCTGGTGTGCGATGTTGGCATAATGTTTGTGTATTATAAACACAAGACTGTTTTCTAGGTAAGTAAGAATGTTTTCTGGCAGGTCTAGGGATATATGGTAGTTTACCATGGTTTGACCTTGACACAGCTCATTATTTTGTGTGATTTACATACCGATGCGATGGCACTGATTGATACCTCATATTATCTAAGTTGCTATGTTCCGACACGTCAAGAGAAATCCAATTTGTAATCCGCTTTACTTTTTTTATATATTATGTTTGCATTCTCGTTTGATTAATAACAGATTATGTGCATATTTTTGTCATGCTATTTTTGTCTCTACTGAAGTGACTGGCCTCTAAAGCAAATTTTAAGTAACTGGTTTTCATGGAAAAGAAATACATTATACAGTACTCACCCGTTATAACACACCTCGTTATACTGCGGAATCAGTTATAACACGGTAAGGTTGTGGCTCCCATTTGTTCCATAATGCCATTACAGGAGCCCTTTTATACTTGTTATAAGATGGAACACAAATACCATGGTCTTGTAACGATGGCTCCCCACTATAGCGTTATATTATATATATTTTACTTTTAAACTCTCCAATCTCGCTCCCGTTCACTCCTCCGAACACCCATCCCGAGTGCAGACAGCTGAAGGCTTTTATGCAGGTGACCATCTCCCGATTAGCAACAAATTAATCACATAATCAATTCGAGAGATGGCCACCTTCTACACAAGGTTTTTAATTAATCTCGCCTCTGCCAGAAACAAAACAATAACAAAACCCACACCGTCATTATATACAAATAAATAAATCATAATACAAACATAAACACAAAATAATAAACTGCACAGAGGCAGAGGGGTACCCCGTTCTAAAATAAATAAACAAATACCTTTGTGTTTAAATAACAAATCAAAACTAAACAAATGCTTTGCCCTGCACCTTTTTCATGTACAGGGCTCCTGGCCAAACGGTAACCCTAGCCTCCATATTGACTCCAATTATCAAATTCAGACTAACAAACGTCAAGAAATACAGAGTAACATGATTTCATCTAATTAGTAATAAGGTACCTTACTACTAACAACTAATTAAGATTGGGTCATTTTATATGCATTCTGAGACCAAAAAAAAGGTCAAAGGTCAAACTTCAGGGTAACGCATTTTAACAAGACCAATATCTATTTACATATTTGTTATTAACCACATTTTTTGTCTGAAAAAGATGACTGTACATTGAATTTTGTTTTGTGAACTTTACCAAAGACATACCTCATTGGTTTTTGCATAAAAATCTTAGAAACATTTTTGTTTTTAAAAATATATAAATTTGTCTGCTTCTTAGCCTTCTATGGCATACAGAAAAAAAAGTAATATGGTGACCTTTCAATTTTATAGCTTTAAAACATTTATTTACTCTATTCTTTGAAACAAAACAAAAAATGCATGTCTTCTGGCAAAATATTAAGATATAATGAATTATATGCAGTAAAAAGCACTCGTGAGTAAGGGTCAGTCAGCACAGTTTTCAGGAATTCAGAATTGTTGTCTATCTGTGTGCCTCATAGTTACTCTGTGTTTTAAAAGCAGTGTTAGCACATTCAGTCCATCATTTTTGACCACTTTTTACACTTCCATTCAGCACATTTCATGCTGACATCATAGCAGGATTTCTGAGAACTGCCTGCTGTAGAGTGCTGTTATTTCAGTGTGTCTTTTTTTCGCATATACGGTATATGATCGCTCGTTGTGATCAACTCAACTTCCTTTGCTGGTACATGTGTGATCGAGGACGTTCTTCTAGACGGAATGAGGTTTAAAACATTTGGAAGCAAACTTTCCTTTCCCTCTGGGCGCTGGCATCTTCTTCATGTGCGCTGTCAGAACTGCACTATATTATTTATTTACTTTTTTTCCACTAAGAAATTTTAAGGAAGCATTGCCTCCCTTGCCTCCTGTAAGGAGCATCCACTGCTACACAAGCTAAAGAATCCGACAAGGGAAAAGTTAAAGTGACCGTTTCCAAAGTAAAGATTGCACTGTATCTTTCGATGCACTGTAGTGTACATTAATATGAGTATCAGTTCTACAAAGTCAATTTAATGCAAGAATGCTTTTGGTGGGGGGATGCTCTGCCAGGTAGCGGATGTAGCAATTAATAACCTGTCAAAACTGAGAACAAGAACAAAAACATATTCATGCGTCTCTTCTGCGCTTTCCTCCAGCTGGGTCAGTGGAGTCGCAAGATAGTCTCAGCTTCCCTGAAGACAGACAGATCTGTCTCATTAATGACACGCGGCTACTGGCTGTGAACAGTTAACTCACCTGCTCCTCTCCGAGGATTCGGAAATGATGAAGCTCTTTAAGCAGAGAGTCTGGACAGCCGACTAAAGAGAGAAAAAGAGAAAAAAAATATGAAAAAGGACTACTGAGAATAATTGTGTGTGTGTGTGTGTGTTTGTCAGGGTTTCCCCTGGGTTCTAAATTTTTGTAGTCACTAGTGACTAATACTTTCTAAAAACATTAGTCACTCCAGATATTCAGTAGTCACTACTGGCGCACAGCTCAAGTCTTCAAGGGTGTTATGAATCCTGTTTTTTTATGTTATACCTTAAATCACTGTATTGACCAAAACTATTTAATTAAACCATTTTAATAATGCTCTACAGTTTAAATAAATTGGTAATTTACAGCTGTAAAGTTTTAGAACATTAAAACTCAAGAACCAGATTTTTTTGCCCTGAAAAGCTACATACAGACACAGAATGCATTATGAATTACTTATACCATGTATGTCTTTTTACAACAAAAAGAAAAAAAAAACAGTGTTAGAATATTATATACAACCCATGGAAACAGAGTTTTGCAATAAGGCTGAAACTTTGCTGCTTGTTTTCTTTTACTGACGCATGTGAACTTTGTTTGTTCTTTTTTATCTGGTGTTCCGAATCCAAGTCTTCATCTTCTACAACTTGTCGTTCTGTTTGTTCTATTTCACTCTTGCTGAAAAAACGAGTGGATTTTCTTCTGCGACATTTTACAGTATTGGCTAACAGTTTTGTTTTTTAATTCGCGCGCACAAGTTTACCGCAATCATGTATTTATATTGATGATAAAGTTATAGAAAAGAAGGCAAAGAAAAGTTCACTATCCAAGCATCTCTATAGCTGATCTCAATATGAAAATATATTACTGGCATTTTTAAATTATTGGTACAGTACTGATGCTAATTAAAAAATAATAATACAATGCTTAACTAGTATCAGTGTAATGGATGTCCCTGCTTGTTACCACACAAATCACTGATGATGGCAGGGAAATTGGGGAGAGCTTCAGTCGCAAGACATTTTTGGCGTTTTTAAACTTTGATGGTATTTCGTCTTGATCGCCCTTTGCTAGTAATGTACTGGTATTGAGCAAACAATCCATATTTTTTAACTGGATTGAAAGCTAAAAACTCTTACTACACTCACACCAGACGTAACGGCATGTCAAACTAGACCGCATAACAATACTGCGGTTTCTGATTGGCGATACATTCTGTATTTTGAAATGAACCAATAATACTTAAGTTACAATAAACTTTAATCGAGTCATTGAAACAAATAAATATCGACTTGCAGGCATGAACGCACACAGGAAATGAAATGAGTTAAAGACTAGGCTTTTAGTTTTTTTAAATCCCAGACAGACTGCAGTGACCGCCCAACTGTTTATATTACATTTAAACAACAGGGCTTATTTAAAATGTACATATTTAATATGTAAATGAGTCGTGTGTGCACTGAACACTCTGTCACAGCACATCAGTCTGGTGTTAGCGATTAAACGCTGATTGACATTTTTTATTCTTGGCTACCAAGTAAATAGTTTGGACAGTTTTCAAAACAATTGTTGCTTTATTTTTACAACACACGTTGGTGTTGTTGATAATATGATAAACGCGTATATCTGCTTCAGGTTAAACGATAGGCGTGTTACACAGAACACTACAAATAAAATGTCAAATATACACTATGTATTTCGTTGGTTTTGTGGATTTGCTATGTTTTTAACTTATTTTAATACTGCACATAATTATATAGTTTAGAAAATGCTACTTACCAAAACCATGCTGCACGTGAACTGTATTACATAATAATTTCATTTATTCCGATTCCAGTGGTGTTTTCTCAATGCAAGATGTATTGTAGGCATATATACAGTGCCGTTTTATCATGCTCGATAGGCCTACTGGCGAAATGGTCAAGAGACAGTTGCTGCTTAACACATACAGAATAATTTTGGCCCTGAATTTTAGCATTTTTGGTCATAGAAAAGATACATTTCACATATTTTATAACTACCGTCGGCTTTTTTTTTTTGTTAGTTAATGATGCGTTTTCGGTTCACAAATCTTCTGCACACAGTATTTTTAAGCACAACTATAATAACCTATATTTCAGCAGTCACTGCCGAAGCTTATTACATATTCTTCCAGAAGTAATGGTCGGGTGTAACAGGGATACGAGGTTATATTTGCGCCGGGCTATGTTGTCAACAAGACCGATGTTGTTGTCCATGCTTACTGTGAAACTGACTGTAACCAGGGGGGTGCGAGCGCATTCTACTGGACTGGAGAATAAAACACAGGAGTTTAATTATGAAAACGCAAGTGTAAACAAACAAGTAAAAAGATTAGCCTGTCGTCAGACATATCATGGTAATACAACATACATTCATTTACTGCGTATTGGTACTGATTGCGTCTGGTCAGGGAAGGGGGACACACGAGCGAGTTAAGAGAATTTCAGCGGGACATTTTTTATTTCAGCGGGGCATTGGTGCAATGGCGCTAACACTGCGGATGCAAAGGTTTGAGCAGAACTCTCTGTAGTCGTGAAAGCGCAGCAGCAGAAGCTGTCAGGTTGCAAAGAATAATGTGAGGCTGAAAGCTACAGCAGCACCGAGCACAGCCTCATAAAGCGGTCTGGGTTACCATGGTAACTGACACGCGACATTAAACTGAGGCGCTGATTGGCTGACTGCATTTACGTCGCTTACCACGGGATGAGAACGTTACAGAGTCAATGAATCGAGAGGCTGAGGTGCTGATGGTTTAGCAATCCCTTCTTTTGAAGAATGAGATTGTGTGTGACTAACAAAATTGATTTTTTATAGTACAAACAGAAACGATCGTCACTAGTGACGATTCCACATTTTTTTTTGTCGTCACTTTCAAAAAACATTCGCAAATTACGAGAGTGACGAGCGACAGCGAAACCCCTGGTGTGTGTGTGTAGGGGAAAAGAACATTTGTAGTCTGAGAGGTTGCAGGACTACAATTCCCAGAATGCCCAAGGACTGCAAGGGAAATAGGAAGCACCTGAGGCCAATTAAGCTCTGCATAAAGGCAGGAGAAGCCCTGCAGTCAGGGCTGATGGAGAAGCAGCCATATGCAGCTTGTCTGATGGAGTACAAGCCAGCTGCTGAAGAGACTTTTTAAACAACTAGGTACTGTGTTTGTACTTTGTTTGTTTTACTGGTAAACGGCTTAGTCGTCCAGTTGTAGCTAGTGACGGAGGATAAGTTTTAGTTAGCGCTCCAAAGTGGAGTTAGGTTTTGTTTTGTTTCTTTGTTTTTGTTTGTTGTAAATAATAAAGTGCATGTAAAGGTTCTGTGATGGTGTGTTGGGTGGAAAATAATATATTTCCTTATTAAACTCAAAATACCAGGTAAAGGAAGATAAAAAAAAAAGTGCACATCTACTGTACATAAAACAACTGATAACATGCCTGAGTAAAGGACGGGATGAACTACAGGAGGGAAAGGAAATCTTGAATCTAGAACCGTATCTTAAAAAATAAACGGCATTGTACCCATTTTAAAACACAGTCATAGTGACAGCTGCATTGTTAGGGTTTTTAGGGTCAGAAAAGGTATTCTGCACCCTGATTAATGTATTGCATTACTAAATTTATTCTGTCCATCAACAAATAGAAAGCACTATTGTTCAAAAGTTGGTGGCTCAAAGTGATGAATTAAGCCAGTGCAGCAGATAATTAACTGCTTCAATGAGAATATATATAAATATCATTAAATCTGTTCTTTGGTCTGAGTGTGATAACAAAATGAAAGATGTTTGTTAACATGTTCTTTATATAAAACCTGCTGTCAAATTGCAGAGAAATATACACACATGCTTAATGTTTTTGTTAAGCTTTTCCCCACCTTTTTATGATGTTTATAATATGTCTGTGTTTCCTTCATCTCTGCATCTCTTTCATCTTAATCCTAACTGCCTTTCATCTGAGTCTTTGAGGCTGTGACCTGCAGAGCTGAAATGGGGCAGACTCTTTGTATTCTAGAATGAAACGATGTGTAGGATTCATGTACACACACTGCATTTAGCTGAAATCCAGTTAGAGAATAAAACCTCATACATAATTCAGTGATAATTATAAAAATGATCCAAATCTCCTTGATAGCTATTTACCCATTAACAAGTGGTTGTCAATCAAGCAGTAAGTAGATACAGTACTGCTGTTTTTTTTTCTTCTTTTTTATCTAGTAAGGAAGTCATGAATAGGAAGCATTCCTGCAACTAAGGGCATAAAGAGCTGTTATACTTTTATTGAAAATGTTCAGACTACAAGAGCCACATTTTTAACTGTTATTGTCATTACTGTAGATTGTTTAAAATAAATACAATAAAAAACTGGTAACCTTTAGCATTTTGTTTTTTTGTAAGGCCAGCATGATGCTTAATTTTTAACAAGCACTTCACCATTCGATTGCAACATCTAATGACACGGTTAATTAGCACACAAGACAGATGCTTCGGACCAAAAGCTGCCTGTCAAAATGACATCCCAATTAGACTGATATAAATGACTGATTTCTCTCATTTACATCACTAACATTCAAACCCACTCACACAAGCCATTAAAACTTCTCTTTGAAGTAATTTTGTAGCACAGGTTGGATGCGCTAAGCAGGCAATTTCTGTTTCAATTTCAGTTTCTTTCTAAATTTTAAAAGGCCTCATTCAAGATTACTGTATTACATGATAAAGATGGGGTATCACATGACAGATAATTTGGCAATTTCATAGACCGCATGCCAACTTTAACCTAGTAGAAAATACTCTTAGAAATCTCTTATAAGAGTGGCGACTCGTGAACAAATAAAAATCCTAGCATGCAATTCCTTAAGGGTAAAACAAACCCCAATGACCAGTGTGACCAGTTCTAAAAGCACACATCCCCACAGCTCTGACTAGCCTACAGTATAAAGACAGTGCTGGCTATAACTGGCTTTTAGAAAATGGAAACAGCAAACACTGAAGTACATTGATTCTGCTGATACTTCAAGCGAGTCAAAAACAGCAAAGCCAGTAAAATACATGAAACAAGAAAAAAGCAAGCTGTAGATCTTACACAGTTTAGATGTTCTAATTTCTACTGATTTTATTGGCTTTTATTTCAAACATTTTCTTATACAGATTTGTTTCGTAGCAACATAACATACAACATCTTTATACAGTACTTATTTTAACTCCTGTCTCTGTGTACAAGACCCATTCCACCTTTGACTTTACCTACAAAGAACGAGACAGCCCTTACAAACTGATAAGTGGCAACGTGCATAAAGATGAAGTATCTCTCTCTCTCAGACAGGCATAGAAAGAAATGATACTTCAAGGTCTCAATGTTCTCGAAGTACAATTAAAACAGCCTTTTTTTCTTTTTTTTTTAAATACATGTTTTTTTTTTTTAATTTACCCAGCAGAGATCAGCTTTTTGCATGTTATTTGAAAACAACTGTACTAATGCCTCTTTCAACTGTTGTTAATAACTGCTCAAAATGTACCTGGCTCAAGTAATTCTCTTTTGAAGGCATTTAAACCATAAGGGGACATTTCCCCAAAAGCCAGGTCTTTGGAATAATAAGGTCAACATACTGTATTGTATCCCAGTTAAATGTAGTGGGAGGGAGCCAGTACTGAACGCATGTGTGCTGGTCAGCTACTCACCAGTAGGACCCTCTAAGAGGCTAGCTCTGTAAAACTGCTGCTGGTACTACATTTCTGATCTACTTGTTCAATATGTGGCTATGCAAGACAGTTAACACAATATATCTCCTGTTGTCTATTCACAGGAGTCTGAGCATCTGTTACCCATGAGAAGCATTGCACTCCCATCTCTTGGCTAGACATATCAACACATGATTGTTACCCATGGAACAAGCATGATTTAGAATTTCCTTAGAGTGTAGTTGTGGTATAAGCATGCATGCAATATTAGGAGTCCCATTTCAGTGCATTATTCTCTACGTTTTTTCAAAATAAATATTTATTGTTTTGGCTGTTGTTGAATTTGAATACATGGTTTCCTTCTTGTATGTATTTACTATTATTTGTTGTAAAATGTAATTGAATCAACAGTACAGGGGTATTAAGTTTCTACCTAGAGCAATTCAACATAATAAATAAAATCATAACAGCTAACTGAGGGGGAAGAAACTACAAAAGGATTTATTTATTATGCTTATTTTAAAAAATTTTCCACACGATGCCCTTTAAAATGAGCACAATTTATTAATACTAAATAAATCAAGGTTTCTGTCAAACAGAGAAAATCTTTTTTAATGAACATGTTGATATGCTTGTTACAATAAGCAAGATACAGCGGCCCTGTAATAGCAATACTATTATTATTATTATTATTATTATTATTTATTTCTTAGCAGACGCCCTTATCCAGGGCGACTTACAATCGCAAGCAAATACAAATACATTCAAGTGTTACAATATAAGTCATACAATAAGAACAAGAAATACAATAATTCTCAAGTGTGACAAACCACAATTCAATAATACAGCAGATAATAATGAAAGTTACATCAGGATATGATTAAGTACAAAATACTACAGGTTAAACACTTGGCAGATTACAATATTCTGAGGTACAGGATTAAATGCAGTAAAATAGGGGGCAGATAAGACCAAAATAAAGCATATTTAAATGAAGGGTGATAGTGTCCCAGGATACAACAGAGGAGTTCTACAGGTGCTGTTTGAAGAGGTGAGTCTTAAGGAGGCGCCGGAATGTGGTCAGGGACTGGGCAGTCCTGACATCTGTAGGAAGGTCGTTCCACCACTGCGGAGCAAGGGTGGAGAAGGAGCGGGCTCGGGAGGCAGGGGAGCGTAGCGGAGGTAGAGCCAGTCTTCTAGTGCAGGCGGAGCGGAGAGGTCGAGTGGGGGTGTAGGGAGAGATGAGGGTCTGGAGGTAGCTGGGTGCAGTCTGATCAAGGCATCTGTAGGCTAGTACAAGAGTCTTGAACTGGATGCGAGCGGTGATCGGGAGCCAGTGGAGCGAGCAGAGTAGTGGAGTAGCGTGGGCGAAGCGAGGTAGAGAGAACACCATTATGACAGATAGACCAGCAAATAAAAACACACTGAATATGTTGACCTTCTGCTTCCTGAGTTTATCAGTTATTTTGCAGCCTAATGTTAGCGAGGAAACCTTTCTTGAAGGTCACCCTCCCCAGCGACCTTTAAGAGACTGAATCTCAAGAATCACAACCGTTCATTACTGGTCAATAGCTTTGTGACCTGAATTTGTTTGTAGTCAACTACCTACAAATATTAAATTACCACACATCACGATATTCTACTCCCAATCACATGTAAACTCGCATATCACAATATTCTATTCTCAATCACATGTGAAATCACATATCACAATATTCTACTCCCAATCCAGGGTTGTCCCCAGCCCTTTTCATATACACTACCGGTCAAAAGTTTTAGAACACCCCCATTTTTCCAGTTTTTATTGAAATTTAAGCAGTTCAAGTCCAGTGAATAACCTGAAATGGTACAAAGGTAAGCAGTAAACTGCCAGAGGTTAAAAAAAAAGTTTAGGTTACCAAAAACTGAAAAATAATGTAAATTTCAGAGTTATACAAAAAGGCCTTTTTCAGGGAACAAGTAATGGGTTACCAACTTACAGCTGTTCTGCAGCAATGGAAGTAAAAGTAGCCTTGAAAGTTGATGCTAACAATTCCTACAGGTGTCCCAGCTTTTGTTGATTACTTACAAACCCTCTGTCTGTATAAAAGCAGTGTTGGAACAGACTGTGTTACTACACTCTCTTAAGCATTATTTGGACAGTACTGTACTGCAGGAAGTAGTATATTGCTCTCATAATGGCGAGAAAAAGGCAATTAACAAATGAAGACAGACAGACCATTATAACCCTTAAAATTGTAGGTCTTTCCTTTAGAGAAATTGCAAAGAAAGCCAAAGTGTCAGTGAGTACAGTTTCCTACACCATCAAAAGGCACTTGGAAACTGGAGGAAACTCTGACAGGAAGAGGTCTGGCAGACCCAAAGCCACAACAGAATCAGAAAACAAGTTTCTGAGAGTCAACAGCTTGCGTGATAGGCGGCTCACAGGACAACAGCTTCAAGCACAGCTTAACACTGGTCGAAGTAAGCAAATCTCAGTTTCAACTGTGAAGACAAGACTTCGAGCTGCAGGTTTGACAGGTCGAGTGGCAGTAAGAAAGCCATTGCTAAGATGGCAAAATAAGAAAAAGAGGCTTGCCTGGGCCATGAAGCACCGCCAGTGGACTACTGAAGACTGGAAGAAGGTCTTATGGACCGATGAATCAAAATTTGAAATCTTCGGTTCATTACGCAGGGTTTTTGTACGCCGTCGAGTAGGCGAAAGGATGGTTCCTCGGTGTGTGACACCAACTGTCAAACATGGAGGAGGAAGCGTGATGGTCTGGGGCTCTTTTGCTGGATCCAGAGTCGGCGACTTGCACACCGTGATTGGCACCCTGAACCAAAACTGCTACCACAGCATTTTGCAGCGCCATGCAATACCCTCTGGTATACGCCTAGTTGGTCAGGGGTTCATCCTACAGCAAGATAATGACCCAAAACATACCTCCAGACTATGTCAGAACTACCTTAGAAGAAAAGAACAATCAAGCTGGTTTGGGATGAACTGGACAGAAGGGTGAAAGCAAAGCAACCTACAAGTGCAACACATTTGTGGGAACTTCTGCAACAGTGTTGGGAAGAACTTTCCATTGTAGAAAGAATGCCACGAGTGTGTTCGGCTGTTATATCTGCAAAAGGTGGCTACTTTGATGAGTCAAAAATTTAGATTAAATTTTGTTAAACAAAACGATTCCATGATTTCTTTTTTATCTCCAATTGTTTATTTGTTCTATGCTTTAATTTCAGAGTACATTGAGACATTAAACTGCGTAAATTTCAATAAAAACTGGAAAAATGGAGGTGTTCTGAAACTTTTGACCGGTAGTGTGTATATATATATATATATATATATATATATATATATATATATATATATATATATATATATATATATATATATATATATACACACACACACACACAGTGGTTTGCAGAAGTATTAACCCCCCTGCAAAGTTTTCACATTTTGTTGGCACCTGAGCGTACTCCACGACGCTTTCAAATTAGACTTTACATTTAGAATCTACACAAACTACTCCACATTGATAAAGTTAAAAAATGCATATAGAGTACAAGTAAGATTTACAGGAAAAAACATGTGTGTGATTTATAATAAGTTAATACGTCGTGTGAAGGGTGTCTCTTATTGTATAAGAGACATCATCAAGCTTCACTTCGCGGTCCTCTTGCCCAAAATGTACGAGATAACATCTCTTATACAAGAGACACACTTCACACGACGTATTGACTTATATATGAGGGTATTATAGGGTGCTTTTCATTTGAATTACACTCATGATTTATATTCACTTGGGAATAATTAACAATAATTACATAGTTATTAACATGGTAATTATCTGTGATTTTCTATTTCCCAGTATGGTTAGATTATGATTGGGGTGTAGGCTAGGGTTAGGTTAATTAATTAAACAATACAAAATGTGATAACAATTGTAATGACTAGTACTATTATAATGATCTCTTTTAATGAATACCTTTTTGTATGAAAGATATACGTTAAAATGCAAATGTAAGATGTAAACATAAAGACCACAGTGAGTAAATATAATTTTCTGTGAAACTGTAGGAATGAAGCGTTTCCTATTCTCCAACCTCTCTCTTACTGATTCATTGGAGTCCTGATTCCAGAAGATGAGATTATTACTACTTATCACTAGTTATTTCCCCTGCCTAACCTTTATGTCCTTCAGTCAATTTCTTGAATAACAGCTCTTCCAAAAGATTGAGGATTTGGAGCTTTGAAAATAAATGACACATAAGCTTATTACATTATGCCAGGTTTTTCAAATTCAAAACTGATAACAACAAGGTCAAACATATACATATACTGTAGTACCAGGGAGGAATTTAAAGTAGGCTATGTTGCATACGTCAAATACAACCTGGGACAAAAGCAGTGTCTCTTCAGTAGAGACTGACACGGGAATAAAACTTCAGTCCTGTCCCATCCTGTCCTGTCAAAAATGTTCCTGTCCCATCCCATCCCATGAAAGAATCAATCATTTCCAATCCTGTCCCATCCTGTCCTGTCCAAATGTTTCCTGCCCCATCCCGTCCTGTAACTTTTTTTTTTTTTTAATTCCTGTCCCATACTGTCCTGTCAAAAAAAAAAAATTCTGTCCCATCCCATCCCGTGATATACAGAGATCAGCTATTATTTGGAGGTACAGATAACTTTGTGTTCATGTATAAAATTAGGGTTTATAGAGTTTTGCATTAAACACTACCGGTATACTACTAGTAATTTGTTTTCTTAGTTTTATTTTTTTCAAAAAAAAAATACAGTGCAAGCACAGGGTCTTTATAAGCACAATGTGCAATATAATGATGTAATATATAAATTCGGTAATAAAAAAACAAGTGTTTAGAGTTTTGTGCAGCAGTTTCAGTTTCTAAATCAGTTACTAAGCAAGCTGGCTCAGAGATTTTAGTATGTCAACGCCACAATAAACTCTCAGTGAAATACAGTATTACGATCCATTAAATAAATTAAAAAAAAACACATGGTATTGAAATAATATTTCATAAACATTCAGGGAGTTACCATCACTTATTTCTTAATTTATTTATTAAAAATCGCAGTATTATATATACCCCTTCAATGTAGTGCCGTAGCAGATCCTCCAAAATAGTAGCTGCGACGGCCAAATCGTAGCCGTTGGCATCTCTGCATTATTAGGGGTAATATTCATAAAAAACGAAAATGTGCACATCCTTAACATACTGTACATATGTATATATAGTGAGATATGTTAAATACATGCCAGTAGCAATCCACAGTGTTCAGTCATTCTGCTAGTATCAATAATTCATGTACAAATATTGTTAACTAAAGGACTGACATAACTATACAATTATGGGTAATATGAAATATTTTAAGTATCAATCTATGTTAACGTGAGGGTTTTTATTAACCATTACATGTTGCCAAGGCGCTGATTCTCCGTACATCCGGTCCGGCCGCGTTGGTGTTGTCGGAGTCTCTCTCCCCAGTTTGACCCTTCTGATTTGGAGGCATACGGCTCGAATTGATACGGGAGACAATCCCTGTGTTCTCTCTCTACGTCAGATCCATCACTGCATGATTCACATTCATAAGAGGTGTCTGAAACTGATAAAACCAGCCTGCTCTCACTTTCACTGTCGTTGTCAGCCATACTGGCAGATGCAAGGAGCCTGCGGGTATCTCCCTCTGTGACACTACAGTCTCCTGGCCCCAAACCAGGAAATGGAGATCGCCCTCTGTGTATTTCCAGGTATTATTTGATTAATTGTGAGAAGGAGTTAGAACATTTGAGTGCTGAGTGCCGAGTGCTGAGTGCCGGCACTCTGCTACCGGAAATGCCTGAGAGGCCTGCGGTGTCCTGGGACACTACCATGAGTGTGCTGTACTGCGATAAACTCTCTGTATTAATTATTATTATTGCTGTTGTTGCTGACACTGCCGTGAATGGTCTGCAGTGTAGGACACTGTCGTAATAAACTCTCTGTATTAATTATTATTATTGCTGTTGTTGCTGACACTGCCGTGAATGATCTGCAGTGTAGGACACTGTCGTAATAAACTCTCTGTATTCATTATTATTATTGCTGTTGTTGCTGACACTGCCGTGAATGGTCTGCAGTGTAGGACACTGTCGTAATAAACTCTCTGTATTAATTATTATTATTGCTGTTGTTGCTGACACTGCCGTGAATGGTCTGCAGTGTAGGACACTGTCGTAATAAACTCTCTGTATTAATTATTATTATTGCTGTTGTTGCTGACACTGCCGTGAATGGTCTGCAGTGTAGGACACTGTCGTAATAAACTCTCTGTATTCATTATTATTATTGCTGTTGTTGCTGACACTGCCGTGAATGGTCTGCAGTGTAGGACACTGTCGTAATAAACTCTCTGTATTAATTATTATTATTGCTGTTGTTGCTGACACTGCCGTGAATGGTCTGCAGTGTAGGACACTGTCGTAATAAACTCTCTGTATTAATTATTATTATTGCTGTTGTTGCTGACACTGCCGTGAATGGTCTGCAGTGTAGGACACTGTCGTAATAAACTCTCCGTATTAATTATTATTATTGCTGTTGTTCCTGTTGTGATTATTATTATTAATTACATATAGAATTAATTGGGGTGCTATATTGTCAGAATTTAACGTGATAATTATAATTTGCTTCTGGCTTGTACTGCTGTGCTGAGACACTAGCGTGAGTGGCCTGCATTGGGTTCGATTGTACTGTGCGAGTGGCATGTGGTGTCCTGTACTGCGAGAAACTCTTGAGTGTCCTGCATAGGATCCTATCATACTGTGTGAGTGTCCTGCATAGGATCCTATTATACTGTGTGAGTGTCCTGCATTGGGTTCTATTACACTGTGTGAGTGTCCTGCATTGGGTTCTATTACACTGTGTGAGTGTCCTGCATTGGGTTCTATTATACTGTGTGAGTGTCCTGCATTGGGTTCTATTATACTGTGTGAGTGTCCTGCATAGGATGCTGTTATACTGTGCGAGTGTCCTGCACTTGCATTTGTGCTGTGATCAGAATACAGCCCTAAGAGTTTTAGTTTATAGACAATAAGAGTTTAAGATGTTGGTGTTAATAAAAGTTTTTTAAAACATACTTTTCATGTCTTTTCCTTGAGAAACTATATAAAATGGGTAGTACATGAAAAATGATTTAAATCAATGATTTAAAAAACAAACAAACAAGTGATTTAAATCAACTTGATTTAAATCAGCCAACCCTGCATAGAATGCAGTGCAGGACTGTAGTGTTGCAGTAGCATGTTAGGTAAGTAAGGGCCTTTGACTTGGTGCTTGTGTAAACATGACTTGGCAGGGTGTTGTATCAGCTGTGTTTTCTAATAAATTCAAAATATCTGCATGTTAAAACACCAGATTTACTAGCAATGTACTACTTATTGACTACTAATGCCTTACTTTGGGTTAAAAAAAAAAAAAAAAAGTTGAATTACAGAGTTGAATTAATTGTGCCGTAACCATGCATGCTGCATTTTATGATAACTTTTGTTATTCTCATGCACATTGCAATCAAGTTGTTGACATATGTCTTTTGACAACAGTTGGGCCTTTCTGTTTTAATTTGTGGATGTCTTGGAATGCCCTAGAAACCCACCTCCCTGCCCATCTGGAGAAGCCCCTTGTAATTTTTTTATTTTCTATTTTCATTTTTTTATATATATATATATATATTAGTAATGTTTACTGATTATATAACTGTAGGGAAAATAAACTTGCAACAACTTTGATCAAAGCATCATTTGTTTTATTTGGTATACCAAAACAATCCAACTAAATAGTATTAATTGTGTGCTGGAAATCCCAAAGCTCAATGCATTTAATCGTATTAGTTATCAGACAAATATTTGCTGAGACATCCCTAAAGATGCCTGTTGTTAAGTTGCAAATTCCATGCTTATATACATTATCTATTCATCTCTTCCAGGCTTTGTATTACATGTGCCACACATCTCCTGTTGCTAAGCAAACACACAGTTACACATATTTCTTAAGCTGGACTTTCCTTGCACACACACACACAGACAGACCATTAGAACAAACAGTTCAGACCAAGTACAAGGATATTTTTATCCCTACTTCCTCTTTCAATTGCTCTGCAGAGAACAGGCAAGCTCAGTCAAATAGTGTGAGCAAAGTTTATAACAACTGTGAGAAGGTGTAGGGAATTCACTGGGAACAGGAGATAGAAAGTTTATTTGAAACACCACGGGTGTGCACAGTTTTATTGTTCCCAACAGAGGGCGCTCTGATGCCGTAGCCCAAATACCGACAACGGAAAGTGGGCAGATCCCAGAGGTTACCAACGATGGTAGGGATGGACACAGTCGGAGTTCCACTCACAGGTGCTGCAAATAATATTCCACAAACAAAAACAGCCTCTGCTGTCTGGTACGGCTCGGGTTTCACAGATACTTTGCTGATCCCTCACTAACACTCAGGGGGTTGCCCAAGATTCTCCAGCTAAACTGACGACGTCGCACTCGGGTAAGTAATAAAATATTAGGTATGGTCTGCCTTCCTCAGCCGGGCTTGCTTGACCCTTTTCCCGTCCAGACACTAGAGATCTGTGTTTATGTCTGGCACTCCAGGTTTCCGAAACCAGCTCCTGCTATCGTTTTTCCTAGATGGGCAAGAGCAAAGGAACGGCAAAGCGTCACTTTTATTGGTCGAGCGCCCCCCCAAGACCCGTCTCCCGACCACTCAGAAAGAGGGAGATGCGACACACCCTCACCCAATCTCTCTGTATCATTGCCATGATTGACCGGGGGATCCCACAGGGCTCCCGATCACCCCCTGAGGATCATGCCTGCATCTGATAGACAGCACAGGTCTCCCCTACCACACAGCTTAAATAAATAATAATCTTATCTTGGAAATATAAAAGTATTAAAACATTTCAGAGTCCCAAATACCTGTATCAATATACCTCAGTCTACATAAGTTATTTTGCTTATGCTGTAAAGTTAATTTTTACTTTATGTATGTTTTTTAGTACATTTTGAGCTGTACTTTCTGTAAACTTAATATATCCTACTGGGAAATAAGTATACTTTGTAGGCCAACAGCGTTAACTAGCGTATAACTTAAATCATAAGAAAGCTTAAGAAGTATGCACTTCATTATGTTTAAGGAACACATTTAAAAATGTTGAAAGTGAAGTATATTTGAATCTTTCTGTTGACAAACCAGTTAAATTCTCAACTTTTAAAGTAAATACTAGATTAATTAATTTACACCTACTCTATTTATTTATTTTTTTACTAATGCTGCAGACACTACTGTGCTCTTATTGTGAAAGCGTTCGAATAGAACCCTCAAGGTACACAGTTCAAATGTCACTTGAATTGATATTTACAGGACACACTGTCAACACCCTGTTTAGCACAGTACAAGACACTGCCACACTCGCACAGTATAATAGGATCCTATGCAGGACACTCGTACAGTATAATAGGATCCTATGCAGGACACTCGTACAGTATAATAGGATCCTATGCAGGACACTCGCACAGTATAATAGGATCCTATGCAGGACACTCGTACAGTATAATAGGATCCTATGCAGGACACTCACACAGTATAATGGGATCCAATGCAGGACACTCACACAGTATAATAGGATCCTATGCACAACAGAGCTTGTTGTAGGTCACCAAATGGTTCTTGAATGAAGAAAAAATGTGTCGGTTACATGTTGCCTGTTAACATAGTCCATCATTAAATCACCATTTGATCTTATTATACATCACACAAGTTGCCAATACATATTGCATCGAGACCTGCATATGTATTGTATTGAGAGATAAGTGTAGCATTATACCCATAATAGTAAATCCATTCATTCAACCACTATCTTGCGAAAGTGGTAAAAGTTTGATCAAATAACATTTAGGGTAGCGAGTAACAAGTAGAGATGCCTGTAGTGTTCAAAAATGCAAGTACACCTGGTGATATCCAGTGTGGGCAGGATCAAAACAAGGAAGTTGTGTAAAAACACGTTTCTGACCAATAGTTTACGATTTTACACAACTTTGGGTTTTTGGCCCTGTCAACATCTGGGCTGGCACCTTCTAAATCCTGCCCCCTCTCCACCTCCCCCTCCAACAACATCTGTTAATTTGATATTACTGAAAATCACATAACAATGGGAATGTGTTATGGCCAACAATGTGAAAGGTTTAATTAAGTTGACTCCCTTACGTATCTGTGTTTTTGTGTGTCCCCATTGTGAACCAGCTGTAAAGGTCAAGGAGAATGTAAATAACAAATATACATCTCATACCACATATATCAGAACATGTAAAACCTGAAGACATTTAAAACTGTGAATGCTGCTACAAAGTAGTCAAGTGTCGGCATACAAACTTTACACACTGCAAACAGAATTATTGAAAGCTACAATTGGAAGTGGCCCAAGCAAGACTCAACCCCAGTTCCCAGTAGTGGAAAATGTAAAGCCTGATGATGACAAATTATTCTGCTATTGCATGCCTGTCTCCTCGGACGATCGCTTAATTTTAAAAGGTACTGAAATTAGCATTTGAAAAGGCAGTTTAGAGATTCAGATGCAATAAATTGACTAAACTCTCAGTTACTTGTATGCTTTGCAAGAGACCCAGAACATGAATCTTTTATTGCTGTCAAGTGAACCCTGACTTCAGAACAGAATGTTGCTTTGATCATATACGTGCATATGAGATTAGGCAGGAAGCTAAAAGTTTATATCAATAACATTTCTGGGTCTTAGTTGTAAATGGTTGACTGTTGGCTAAAACACACAGGATTTCTTTAATGAAGGTTAAGTGGCTTTTTCTGCCAAATGGATATTTGGGATGACTTGATAATATAAAATGCCTACTTAGTCCATTTATAACGAACACATCTTGCATATACTGTACGGAGAAGGAGCAAATGAAACCGTAACCTCTCAATGTGGGTGTTGATTAGTTTTTTTAGTAAAGCTTTTTAATGGAGGTAGCTTCTTGTGAGCAAAGGGGAGCACTACCCACAAATCATGCACCTTACATTTACTTCTGCAGCTGTATGGACTATCATAGAAACAGCAGTCATTCGAATGGCTGTGTGGAATTTAGTTTTCAATCCCATGACGGTATCTGGAAGACGGGGCAATTTAGGGCAACTTGGATCTGATCTGGCAAGAATTGTTGTTACTCAGAATATCGATAGCAAAATTATTTATCATTCTCTTTCATACAGACTGTACTTACACATTTTCTTTTGACATTGCTTCATAAAGTCAAATGAACCCTGCTGGATAATGTATGTAAACATATTGAATTACATACCGCTTTGTAGTTTTCCATATACTTTACGAAAAACTGAAAATTGTGACCTTTTGAAATCTAACATGACTTACTCTAATACTATTATGGCGCCCAGTAGACTTTTGCGATATCATTTTGTAGTTTATTTGATTACATGATGTTAAATAAAATATCTGAATTATGTTCATATACTTTATATTAAGAAAAAAAAAAAAAAAGGTCTCAATCCTAAAATTCTAGGTAATGCAAAACGTTTGGCCAGAGCTGTACGCAGTGTAGATAGTTTATGCAGTTTTTATTGTCTGGAACCTAAAAAAAAACAAAAAAAAAACACGCAACCAAATCCGTTGCAGAGAAAGTGAAAGGGCATTCAGTGACTCCTTCCGTTTGCCTGCCTACATAATTTATTGGTATAAAATAAAATAAGCAGTACCCCACTGCTGGTTTATCATTTTCTCGTCCTACAACAACAATGCAGTTTATATTTTATAGTGGGAAGCATAAGCCTGAGCACCTACTTATCGGACTGAGTGCAATCAAATAAGGGATGCCCTGAAGGCTATCTATGCAAATGCAATTATCTCATTCACATACTCACACTGTTTTCTTTCATATTACTTTTATTATGCAAATATATTATTTGACTAATTTTAATCAGAGAGATGAGCTGGGATATTAAACCAGGGAACGTCTCACTTTGCCTAAATGTAATTAAAGATACTATAAACAACATTTATGTTGCTATGGTTACACAGGCAGCGGTCCTGATAAGCTGCATACCTGCCTTTTTTACGCTTTTAAAAATCTGAAATACGCACTAAATTTAAATTGTGTCAAAATGCGCATAGCAATTTTGCTGCACAGCTTGTCTGCCTCCCCTATAACTTCCACTAACAACTACATCTCCTAGAATACAATGTCTTCAGTTTCTAGGAAACTGTAAACAAGAAAAACCAACCAAACCAACATCATCCAATCTCTGGCTAGCCCTGTTGTCTTTGCAGCCAATCACAGTAAGAATAAGAAATTCAAAGCTACACAGTTTGAAGCTTAAACACCCCAGTCGAGCTACAAATCCAACTGCAACCATCGTCAGGGGCAACCGCTAAAAAAAGGTGCCTATAATATTAAACAAACTGTTTAATATGTATCTGTATGACAGTATATAGAAGTTTTAACATGTTCACTGAGTTGAAGAATTTAATGTTAAAATATAAGTAATTTAATTAATTTGCAGTCAGTGTGATACCTCGAGCCGATAAAGAACCTTCTAGAACACACGTGTGGTAATACCGTAGTTCAAAGTAACATTGCAGTTAAAATGGAAGTTTTTTTTTTTAATGCCTCCATCAATATCCTTAAAGATTGTACAGTGTTTATCGAGATTACTCATATCTTCACGGTAATGTTGGATTTTACCCCATGAAAATACATTTTACTCTCTCAGTGTTAAAATTACAGGGGAAGTTACTCCCAGACCCCAAACCTTATGTGGAGCGCTGTACACAGGGATTTACAAAGTGTGATAAACTCTTAAGATTAACTCGCTCAGACACTTTCATAGCGCTGGGGTTCAAAAACACTGACAGATTGCAAGCTGCCGCAGGTAAAATGTACGGTCTTGCTAATAGTTCTAGAAAATCATTAATCAGCGGAACTAACCTCAAATTAGTGATACATGGGAATTGTCCTTGTTTACTGTCCCCCTGCCTTACATCGCCTGTCTGTTTAACTCTCTGGACAGTAAAAAACTGCTGCTTTTTATATACATATACATTACCATTGAGATACTTTGTTGTTAAGAAAAAACAATGAACAGTTAGTACACAGCAGAAGAGTCCACAATTAAAACACACAGTGCCTTGCAAAAGTATTCAGACCCCTGACCAATTCTCTCATATTACTGAATTACAAATGGTACATTGAAATTTCGTTGTTTGATATTTTATTTTAAAACACTGAAACTCAAAATCAATTATTGTAAGGTGACATTGGTTTTATATTGGGAAATAGTTTTAAGAAAAATAAAAAACTGAAATATCTTACTTGCATAAGTATTCAACCCCTGTGCTGTGGAAGCTCCCAATTTACACCGATGAAAGAAATTGCCCTAACGAGGACACAATTACCTTACCATTGGCCTCCACCTGTGAACCATTAAAGTTGCTGTCACATTTTCTGGATAAAAACCCCACTGTTGAAGGATCATTGGTCAGGCTATGAATCTGAAGGCACTGTATATTATGTTCAATACTAATGATTATGTTGAAGAAGAAGCCTCTGAATCTAAGTACCTCGACACAGGACTTCTGGAAATGTTTGGGAGATCTGGGTATGCCATCTTTATGAGCTGCTTTTGACAAATCAAGTTAACTGCTATATGATAAGCCACCAGTTTGCTTTGCTCCGTGTCTGTAGAATATCAGATTTCAACACACATACCACATTCTCGAGGTGTAGAAGTTGAGGTCTCAATGAAACCAGTCCTGAGGGATGGCTATATGGCTACCAATACAAATGAGATGCACGTGGTTAATGTGCTACTGGATTAGTGCCTTCAGCCACTGTTAGCTCATGACCACTGATGTACAACAACATTTTCAACAGCATCCCTTCAAGGCATGTCCACTGGGCCATTAACTCACGGAAATTATTTTGTATTCCAAATGGTTTTCAAACAAATGCATCACTTTGTCCTATTAAAACATACCACACCAGGAGAAAAACACAACTATTTGAGAAGCTGTTATAAAATAAATCCTCCCCTTATCCTACAAAGGTTTAGCGAAAAATGTCAGGACATCGGGACATCTGATGGGAAAAGAGGACTGTCTCTGTAAAACCTGGGCATCCAAGTGAAGTAAAATTCAGAAGTTTAACAGACCCCTGTGGCCTCAATAGCACTCTCAGAATCATCTCTCACCTCCCAGTACATCACACCAAGTACCAGAGTTTAACTGTTAACCTTTTCCCCTGCCTTACTCTTTCTTACATAGTGGAGGTATGCACATAGAAGCGGGACAGGTTAATCGCTCAGTGGAACCATTAACATGTGTTGGGATCAAATTAAATATTCCAAAAATGCACATGGTATAAAGTCTCTGTAGGAACAAAACTGACATTTGTGTATCTATCTTACACACAAACTGAATAGTTCTGTGTGACTGCAAACGTCTTGATTATCTACTGTACTAAAAAAATAGTCTTGATAGTCTTATTAATGGCAATATGCGTATTTCAAGTGCCACTTGTATCGAGATGTTTCATTCCTCTCTCTTCCTCTAGACAACTTGAAAAAGCAGTGCCTTCATAAAATAAAAAGACACTGGTAGTCTGTCATCCAGAACTCTGCTGCCCGCCTGGTGTTCTCTCTGCCTTGCTTCGCCCACGCTACTCCACTACTCCGCTCACTCCACTGGCTCCCGATCACCGCTCGCATCCAGTTCAAGACTCTTGTACTAGCCTACAGATGCCTTGACCAGACTGCATCCAGCTACCTCCAGACCCTCATCTCTCCCTACACCCCCACTCGACCTCTCCGCTCTGCCTGCACTAGAAGACTGGCTCTACCTCCGCTACGCTCCCTTGCCTCCAGAGCCCGCTCCTTCTCCACCCTTGCTCCGCAGTGGTGGAATGACCTTCCTACAGATGTCAGGACTGCCCAGTCCCTGACCACATTCCGGTGCCTCCTTAAGACTCACCTCTTTAAACAGCACCTGTAGAACTCCTCTGTTTGTATCATGGGACACTATCACCCTTCATGTAAATGTGCTTTATTTTGCTCTTATCTGCCCCCTATTTTACTGCATTTAGTCCTGTACTTCAGAATACTGTAATCTGCCAAGTGTTTAACCTGTAGTACTTTGTATTTAATCACATCCTGATGTAACTATCACTATTTAATCATATCCTGATGTAACTATCACTATTATCTGCTGTATTATTGAATTTTGGTTTGTCACACTTGTACTTTGCTTGAACAAAAGTTATTGTATTTCTTGCTCTTATTGTATTACTTGTATTGCAACACTTGAAATGTATTTGCTTACGATTGTAAGTCGCCCTGGATAAGGGCGTCTGCTAAGAAATAAATAATAATAATAATAATAATAATAATAATAATAATAATAATAATAATAATAGAAACCATTGAGGCAACCTTGGCCCCCATCGGTTTTACAGTTGTACAGTTATAATAATAATAATAATAATAATAATAATAATAATAATAATAATAATAAAACATGGTATTTTGCAGTCTTTACTACTTTTGGTTCTTCCTTACTCCCTTAAAGAAAATCCCAAACCCTAACCTTGAACCAGCAGGTTTAGTATTTAGTCTACCTGTTCAAAAAGCCTTTATAAAAAAATAAAAGCCACACACGACTCAATGCTGATACATTCAGCCCTGATTCAGGATCAAGAGTAGAAATAGACAACCCTGTGAGTATCACTGTATGTTGATGGAATTGACTGTATGTCATGCAATTTGAATGGCCTTGATAATTCTTTGTTTTATACAGTGAGGTTTAGAAACAGACCAAGTACAGTTTAAATGAGCATTTCATAGATGTTAAGAAAACTTGCAAGCAGTGTGTCCACTAGAACTAAATTCTAAATGGATGGAGAGAGCCAGATAGAAGTAATCTTTATGTGCTGTGAGATTGTGACTCACTAACTGACCTGGTACTGTAGTATTACATCTTTATACATTTAGTCCATCTAAATTGCACACGTGTCTTAATATATTCAATTCACAAATACCAATGAGACCAAAACATTGAAGCAACATTGCCTGGTCTCCCTCATTCTGTTCAAGGGGATGGGCCACTGTCCTCCCACACTGGAAAAGCTACATCATATAAGTGACTCCCATCTGGGGGAGCTCTCTCTCTGTCTTTACTGCTGCAGGAATCAAGCATGTCCACACCCTTATACCACATGTTACATGCAGCCTGTCTGCATTCTAGACTGCTGAGCTGCTCATCAAGCTCTTTATTCAGCCTGTTAATAAGAGGTGTGTTGGGTTCACCGGAATGACTGTATGGCCTGCCATTAATTATAATGTTACATAAATTCCAGCCTGAGAGGATTTGTGAAGCTGCCCTACATGCCACAGGATAAGGGCATCTTTACAACAACGTGTCCCCCCTGCCGACATAACATGAGTTGCTCTTGCAGTCTATCACTGAAGTGTAACATTCATAAAGCACCCCCTGCCCCCTCTCGCCCCCTCCCCACTGCTCCAGATTAACCACTGAAGTGAACAATCAACAATTTCTATGTGGTTACACAGTCAACATCTTAAAAGTAAACACACATTTTTCTTATATTATGATTCTTAAAATATGTACATCTAGTAATAAGGATGAATTGTTGAGGGGGACAAGTTGTTGAGGGGACGAAGCGTCGCCGGGTGAATTGTTGCAGGGTCGAATTGTCGGGGGGGGGGACGCATTGTCGGGGATGAATTGTCATGGACCCCTTATTAGGCTTATAGTAAAACCAGGAATGGGAGTCTTATTTCCATCCCTGTACTGTAAGAACTGCCTTCTATCAGAAAAAATCTTAATACGCTGACCCGCAACAGTGCACTACAATACCATATGCAAAGTAATTACAGTAACCGAGATCTTTGGTAACTTACATTTCATTTTACAAATTACAGTGTGACACACATAGCTCTTCCTGTGATTACTGGTTAAACACTGTTATCCTTAAACATTATTTGCTTACAGTAAGCTGATTTCTACAATCAGTATAAAGAGGCCTCTTGGTATCTAAAGGCACACACTCACTGAACAGTGAGTTTGTCAAATCTTTAATGAACAAGTAACCAATAAAAATGTAGAGTATAAAGCTGAATATTTTAACAAAATCAATATGGTTGTTAAAAGTGGAGAAGCAGTGTATATCTAGGAAGTTTTGGGTAAATATATAAACTCAAAAGACTTAAGGCTTGTTTACCTCTGGGTTCTGTATCCCTAATGGATTTGAATGGTAATATGATGAATGAAAACCAATTGGTGTACTTCAAAGGCTCAAGGACTTACAAGCATAACAGTAAAATGCACCATATCAAAACTTTTGATGTGGAAAGTCTATCTCATATTACTTAGCAGTTTATTTCTTTATTTTGTAAAAAAGGCAGTTTGAAGAGATAAGAAAATACCTTATATATTAGTGATGGGCACCAACATCGATATTTTGATATGATATTGATATCGATAATAATTTCCATATCACGATATCGTGGAATTAAAAAAAAAGAATTCAAGTACACTTGCAGAGAAATACTTTGTATTGCTATTACTGCTAAAAATACAAACGCAGTATGATCAAGTTTATTTTATATTTAGATACAACAAACCCTATACATACCAATCAGTATGTCAGTCTCGCAGGCAAACACCACACACTAAAGTATTATTTAACCATTTTATTCCATTGATTAGTGTTTAGGCACCAAACGCTATCTGCATGCTGCATTAAGCCATCCGTTTTGCATTATTTTGAGATAAGCGCATGTGTCAGCAGTTCATTGCATTTTTTCATGTGATTACTTACGCTACTATTAATGAACTTTAAAATGTGAACTTTTGGTATTATAAATTTACTATGTACTTTTAAAACATCAAAACAGATCTCAAAATTTGGCATGACACTGTACTTAATACTTTTAGAGGTGTCGTGAGTCACCTCTAAAAACATATCTGTTTGAGTTTTGCTTGGCTGTTGGCTTCCTTTTTATTTCATTGTTTTTGTTGAAAAGCGCCCTTGGATGTTTTGCATGAAGAGCGCTATATAAAAGTAAGTTGTATGGTATTGTATTATACTTAACAATATGTCCCACACAACCAGTTTAGTATTACTGCATTTCCATCATCTCTCCTCTGCAGGAAAGAGCGGCTCCAAGACCATTGCTGAGCAACTCTGTAGTTCAAGAAACACTTGTCTTCTGCTTGGGGGCGCCTGGCACAGCAAGGTGCGATAGACCTCTTCCGAGACGGAATGGTATAGTTATGTTATCACTGTTTCCACATAATGCCTCAATTAGGTGCCAAAGGGAGGATAAAACAGGTCTGCCAGGAGACCATTAATCTTGAATGGAGGGTTATTCCAGAGTTGTATGTATGGCATTGCACTGCAGGGCTCCGCTAGGTGGGAAATAAAACTGTAATTCAGGCCTTTCGAAAGAAAGTATCACTGGTGTTGTATCACCAGTTTGACTTGCTTGTTTAACGGTGTAATAAAACGTCAATAACTTCCATTCTTAGAAAGCCTACAATTATTCTCGTTTGTGGAGTTATTTATTTATTATTCTTTTTGTGGTAAGCTTTATACAATCTCTTAGTTAAACTGCTTACCCTTGCTTAATGGGTTTCTTTAAACCAGTTAGAAATGTGGGTGGGACCTATTAAGGGTTTTTGAAAAGCTTATAATTCACATCAAAATGATCATTACAAATTAAATTGTTGGAAGATGGAAAAAAAATAATGATGATTTGTTAAAGTGGTTTACTGATGTGCAAGGAAGTTTTTGAGTACATTTGGTGATCTGTGTACCTTCTCAAATACATTTCAGCATTTTTTTTAGGAACTCCTCGGTTGCTAACTAGATGGAATTTGTGTTACTAAGTAAATTTAAATTGACTAATTGAATTCCCAATTCACTGTTTCCAAGACGATTAAGGCAAATCTCAACTGAGAACCTCACATATACTGTATTCTAGACACTGCAGGTGGCGTACATATCCAATCCCACTGCAAACTAAACTTCTGAAGCATTATGCCAATTTTAGGATACCAGGTTGGCAAACTCACTAAATCAGAGCCAGTTTCCAGAATAACCGACGTCCCAGGCAGCAGAAGACTGTCACGTTGGAAAGGTGTTAGCCAATATGTAAAATAACCCAAATGCAGTTAAGGCATTGAGCAAGCTGTACTAGTCAGAACAATGCACATGGAGTTATGCAAGAAGCTGATGAGGATGTTGTCATTGCATTCGGAGAGAGCTCCCTTTTCACTTTAAATTGCTTTGTTAGACATTCCAAGAGCAAGAGAGGGACAGAGAGGGAGGGATAGGGAAATAGAGGGAGGGATAGGAAAAGAATGGGAATTAAAGTGGGAAGGAGGGAGCGAGAGAGAGAGAGAGAGAGAGAGAGAGAGAGAGAGAGAGAGAGAGCGAGAGCGAGAGGAGTAATTTACTCTCCAGTTTAGACACTACTGTATGTGAGTAAAATCTATTTTGTACTAAGAACAAAGAATTATCTGATGTGGGTTTGGTGCCAAGGGTCATGCATTTCTGGCTGTAAACTGAACTTTGCTGAGTAAGACTGATGAAGAATTAGGCATAGTTTGCTTGGGGTTAGGTGTAGCAACACATTTCAGCCAGACCACCCTCTCCCTCTCTGTCAAAATGCATTTGTATCGTTCTACAGTCTCCTGCTTTGTTCTCTGGCCTCTGTTGGGATGAAATTGACAAACTAGTGGGTGGTAAGAGCCAAATGTAGTGGAATGGACTGTAATCAAGGCACTGATGCTGACGTGACCAAAACCCATTTGCTTAAAGCCAGCAAGGTCATGTGGCAATTATTTTCTGTCACTGCAGCAGGGGCTGGATCCAAGTGAGTCCCAAGACTTTGCCCTTGCTGCGGGACAAGCCTACAGGGATGCCAGCTCCCTCACTAAAGAGAATACATTTACACACAAAGGATGGGATCTCAAAAAGTCTACTGCAAACTTTTTCTTTACAGATTTCAGACATACACATTTTGAACAAATATGTGGCGGTCATCTAACACAGTTTGTCCTGGAAGAGACTGACTTCACATTACAAATGAATTACAAAAAGAGGGATTTATGTAACATACCAAAAAAAGGTATTTAACAGGGCTGGGACACTGCAAGTAGTCAAAATGAATACACCTTTAACTTTAGCTCTAGCTTGACCGTCTCTACAGCTGCAGTGATTCTTTGAATTCCATTTTAAAAGAGCAAAACTGAAACAACAAAGAAAAAACCTTTACAACACCACCCATAATAATTTCAAACATCACCTAAATCCATAAAAATGTAATTTTGTACTTTAAGTGGTGCAAGAAACTGGCAATTCCAGCCATACAAAAAGCTGGTCCCTTCAAAACTTATCTTATGGCTCAAAAGGAGATTTCTGTTACCCACTAGGACTTTATTGAAAGATATGTATGTGCACTATAAAGGAAGAAGCTTTCCACAGAGATTTACTATGATTCTGTTTGAGCGTTCACTGCAAATATTCCTTAATTAGACTCAACCATCGCTACAGTATATAAGTGCAGCCTAGCCAAACTGGCAACTCAGTAAGATCTCCTTACAACAACAACAACATATAAATCACTCGTCTTCTTTTATCATTAGCAGTAGACAACAAAACACTGAGGTCTGTCACAGGGAAAACGGGGCCTAATGCACTGAATCGATACACACAAAATTACCGTAAGCATTTTTTCAGCGGCTATAAATATGTGCTATATATCATGCAGCTCAACTGGCCTCAGGCACTCAGCAGATGATACAGGTGGATTGAAAGCTTCCACATCTCATTTTTAAAGCCCTTGTGAATCCATGAAGGTCGTTCTCGATAGAAGCAAACCACAGAATCTTCAGCAACACTGACATTACAGGATTTCTTACAGGCAAAACATGGTTTTAGCAGCTGTGCAGCATTTAGAAACTGAAGACATCACTCATTGAGTTGGTCGTCATGTTAAGTCTCAGTCTACCAATGTGGTAGCATGCCTGGTTAAAATGCATGAAAAGCAATGTAATTACATTGTAATTACCAGATAATTACCAATGACTCCAGTTCTTGCATTGTAGCAACTGTATAATTACATGGAAATCACATTTCTTTAACACTAAAATAATTACACAGTGTACCCTGTGGCAGGTGTTATTTCCATGTAATTACACACTTATTCTGTCAGTAGTTGGCATGTAACTTTCACAGTTACCCTGTTATTAGCATGTTATTGCATGGTTATACATGCCCCATGATCTAAGTGCAAGCAACATTTCTTAAGAGCTGGCCTTCAGAGAAATAGGTGACAATAACCTGTACAAAAACATGCACTTAGTAATAGCCAGCATAAAATATTGAATTACGTATATCTCTATCAAAGCTGGTCTTACTCTTTGTCCAACAACTTGTTCACAATGAGGTAAAGTTAATTCAATAGCATCAACACGGGCATTGCTTAGGGTTGTTGAGCTTTTGCAGTCGATATTTCCAGTGGACAAGGGGCTAGTCTGTCTTGAAACCCATAGTCTAGGCACCCGCAAAAAATAAATTTCTTGTGGGGTTCAATAATTTACTGTCCAATAATTTAGTGCCAGGTTTTAACTGCTCTGTGTCACATCCAGTTGATGTATCAATGTGATTCCATTGCAGGCTGTTGCCTACAGTTTGACCAAGCAGCCAGTTTTCATTTGACTGAAGTTCAGCAGCGTTTTACCTTATTCGCTTTGTAATTTTAAGCCCATGACTGCCTAAGCAATATGTCATCCTGCAATATCTCTTCTAAGAGTTCAATACAGCTGAGATGAAAGGCAGGTGAGCAAAACAGCCAGGACCCAGCTTTAGCAACTTCATACACTTCCTAAATCCATAGCTTGGCTCAAAAGTAGATAAAGCCAGAAGCCACTGTGCAGCTAGAAACTGTTTTCTGACTCCTTTCTTATCATGGTCTGCTGACCAAAGGGTTAAAGAGAAGATAAATATTGTGCCTTCAATGCAATAGAGACGCATATTGCAGAGGACCCTGAGGTAGACAGGCAAGACTGGTGGCACCAAGCAGACCAAATGCCTAATTTCTGACGTGCTTTTAGGGCTGAGCTATATTTATCTTTTAAAACAAGGCTCCAGAAGTCAGAAGTCAGATTTCGTGCTCCAGCCCCTCCGGAGAGAGAGAGTGAATGTGCAATCACGGCATTAAATGCAGTAAAATCCATTCAATTTTAAACACCGCTAGCCACTGTCATGGATATAATCCCTACCATGCATTAAACATGACAGCATCTCAAAACAACAGTTCTTACTTTACCTCCCATGTTTCTTTTAAATCTTTTAAAAAAAGTTAGGGCCAGCGTTATTTTGACATTAACCCTCCAGTCACTGAATACACCTCGAGACAAGAAATGAGCTAGTTTCAGTAGATGGGCTTTTCTACCTCCCTGTCACAGGCTGTGCTGAAACGAACCCTTCATTTAAGTTCAATATAACCAGTTTAAGCGGTGTGAACTATGAAAAAAATTATAATAATTTAAGAGTAGAGGAAAAATACTGTTTGCATGATTAACAGATGTCATGATGTTAACTCAAAACAAATACATTCTTCTGAAAAGGTTATTTCTATGATATTTTATGCACTCGTAAATATCACTCGTAACATGTAAAAGGCTGTACTCATGTTTCTGACTATAAAAGCCATTCACTTATATCCCCCTTGAGGCAAACAGTACTGTTCATATCTATTTGTCTGGTTTCATGAATTACCCTATGAGTTTTAGAGACACTGCCCCCTACACTTCCATATGACATTGTATCTACAAGATGGATTGCTATTGATTTATGACTACGAAGCCAGATGTAATGTCAACAAATCACATTCCAACCTACTAGTACTGTTCCAATGACATCTGACATCAGTGCGATGCATGTCGATAGACGTTATCATTAGAATAAGCAGACGAGTTCTAGAATACTCCCTGCTGTGTGCTCCAAATTCATAGAGCACTTTCTTTGCTGCTGAATTCAACAACAATATGTCTTTGTAAATACAGCAGCTCATTAAACAAGAATGGCCATATCAGGCTCAACTATGTGTTTTCTAATCAGAATAGCAATTATTTACCCAGTGCTGTAGAGTTCCCATTAGAAGCCTGTACCCAAATAAAAACTTGGTGTGGACTGGGACTCTAAATTGTAAAATATGCTTCAAATAACGATTGGCTTGGACTATGAATAGACTCCCACTTGTGCATAATATTACTGGGAAAAATTGATTCCTTGCTTCACTTTTGAATTCACAAAGAACATTTTGTTTATTGGGGGGTGGGAGGAGATTAACCAGGATGCAATGGCTGAGTCCCACTGAGGTCAGGTCACTTGCCCAAGGTTACCCAGTCAATCTGGGAGTGTGAGTCTAGATTAATTAAACATTAATACCCAACAGATGGCTACCAGCTGGATAATAAGCCACAATGACAGCTCTGCCCTGAAGTTGAGGGGAGCCTAAAGCTGTACTCCCTTATAGAGAAGGCCACAATTGCATATTTATGCTTTGTTCCCCTATTTCAGTGAGACAGTTGACTTTGTTATCAGCATCGATATGCTTCTTGCCGAGCTGATCATTTTTTAACATTTGTATGATTAAACACAAAAGACATGCTTAGTTTTAACAGTATTGTGCCGGAAATGGATCTGATTAAAAATGTGTGTGAGTCCATTAAAAGTCCATCATACACTGATGAAATACTAAAAAGGTACACTGCAGAAATACTAAAAAGTACTGTCAATGACAGATGTTTCAACTAAAAATCTTTCTCAATGCCTTCAATTAGTTCACATTCTTATATACGTGGGTAGTGTGGTCTCCAACCACAAGTGGCAATGTGTGAAGGGTATGCTAACAGACCCATTAAGAGCAATTACTGAAAAGAAAAATCATAACAATGGCAAATAGTGCATACATATAATATACTTTTTTATTTAATCAAAGTACAGTTGTATTTTGTTGCAAGAAAAAATATATTTTTGGTTTTGCAACTTAAAACAATATGGAACAATTTGTATCCCCAAACGCCACAGTGTGACCGCAGCTCTCATGTCTCAGTAAATAACAAAGACGCATATACGACTCCTTAGACATCGTACATTTTTTAATTGTCATTTGGAAACCACTCAAGTCATTCCCTCCAGCCTTCTGGTCGGAAGACTGGCCAAATGTTTCGACCTACCGTCATGGTACTGCAGATCGTCGCCACTGTATTTAGCAGTGCAGAAAAAGCAAAACGGCGTCTCCGCTGGTTTTGCAGAAAAAAGCAGAGCTGTGCTAGACAAGCTCTCGATCGATTACGTACAGTACTTTCTTCCAAAAGCTTAAACAAAAACACAGCCTCCTTGTTGTCACACAAAACCTCACTTCAGTAATGAAAGGTTTGTGTGTGTGTGTACAACAAACAACCGCAGCGAGTGCCGTTTGTAAATACGGTTGTTGAGTCAACTGCAGTATGTGTGTACGTAGCCTTAGTTGTACTTGCATTTTTCAGTTGTACTCGTACATTTGGATACAAATTATTTTTTTACGAACTTCCACATTTATTTTACGACTACACAGAATGCTTTTTACAGGTACGCATCTTTTTTACAAGTTTACAAAATTATTTTACAGATACAAATCTTTTTTTAAGAGTCTACAGATTTATTTTACAGGTACACTTTTTTATGCACAGTATTTTTGACAGTTAGTTCACTGCATAAGAAATGTGAGTATGCTGATTTTGTGCATAATTCACATTAATCTTGCATAGGTGTGAATGGCCTAATTACTGTAGGTCAATAAAAAAATAATCTGATTCAAGGATACTGGAGTGGTTCTAGAGTCTAAGTGCTCATAATCATATTTGTGTTGGGCAAATCTAGTGGCTAACATATTTACTACTATTGAGTGTTTTTTTGTTATTGATAACATTTCATTTACAGCGTGGACAACATAAAAAAAAGTACATGTAAACATGGGCAATCATACCCATTTCACCAAACACATTTAACTGAATTTGTGAAATGAGGCAGAATTTCTAGGTACATATTTGTATAAGGGACATCTTTAACATTATTTAACATTAATATCCAGTGAAGAAAGTGGCAGGCAGATGGAAAAGTTGCTCTTATAGCTTCTGAACGTTGGACTGACTCGAACCTTTGCACATT